>NC_090675.1:9233449-9248449 GCF_013368605.1 Nyctibius grandis
TTAAACAACATATATTTTCAACTTGCCATCGTCTTCACAAGCAGAGTCTAAATTAACATTGAAGGGATATCACACTTGCAAACTGAGTTCTTTTGCCCCTCTCAGAACTGTGAATTATGCTTTATAGCATGGTGTTATATAAACACTGCATCTGTTTAATACAAAAGCAAGATAGGCAAGTACCTGCTGGAGGGTTGGAATTGGGGTTCCTGCCACCTGTAAAACATCGCTGGCATAGGAACAGTATAAGGGCCATAATCGAATCGTAAAAATGTAAATGGCTTATGACAGACAAACACTACAGCAGATTTATAGGTGTTTGGCAGCCAGTTTAGTTCTTTCTCTCAGTCAGATCTCACAGGAAAGGATGAAACTAGAGGTTTCTAAATTCCTCACCCTTTGGTGTAATCACTTCCCGTAGATGCCCGACTTTGTGATTTAATGAATTCTGTTTATAAAAAGTAAGCGATAGGTTAAATAATGTACTTCAGAGTGTCATTATTTGGGTGATTCCATCATGACCCATATTCATGATTCTTCACCACACCAAAGAGATGGGATCTTTTAAATTTCATCATATACAACAGCACACAACACTCCCTGACCACGGTGAACGGTGGCCAGCACCATACCGTGATGCTCCAGCCGGAGCGCAGGTTTGTTTGCTGCACAGGGAGGATTCCTCCCAGAAGTTTTGCTTTTAATACACAACACGAAAACAGCAAAATAAGACATAAAAAATTACAGTATGCATTAAATTTAGGATTCAGGCTGTTGCTTTGGCTTTACAGATGAGCAAGTAAATGATGTTGTAGTAGACAGGTTTCAAAGTTTTGCCGGTCGCTCAGTTGAACGTCGAGCCATAAAAATATTATTTAAGTTGCTGTTAATAAAACTTGCAGTTCATTATGGATATCTGACAGAGAGAAGTCTATGTAAATAGGGATTAGTGACTGGTGAGCAAGCTTTCTGCCACAAACAAACTTCCTTTGAGGTTCAAAGGAGTTTAGTTAACGATTTAAAGATTCTTATTGTTTTCAGGCATTGCCAACTCTTTGTCTACAGGAAAAAAGCTTGAAAAAGCTGTACTTTGTACACATTTTCCAAGTTCCACAAATCACTGCAGTTATAAAATATAACAATGGAAAAAAAACACTGCTGAATTCTGAGAAGGGATGTCAAAATTAAGATACCCTGATGATATTGTTAAAATTATAAAAGGTCTCTCTCTAGAACTGAAAAGCAACATTAAAAGAATTTCTTCTACTTCTGTTTAAACCACAATTTTGCATCTCTGTTTACCCAGTGTAACCAATGGTAACAGATTTCAGCTTCCCAATTATGATATTGCATTGACCTAATTGGGTTTCTGGAGGGCTTCAGGGAATTCCGTGTTTAAAGACTTTGTTCCCACTAAATTAAGAAAGATTTAGAAGTCCGGCAGTTTCAGAGAGGGACAAATGAACCTACTGATCCAGAGCTGGAAAAATAAATTCTGGAATAAACTTGACTGCAAGCAGCAGAAATACAAAACCTGTGCCTTGAACTGTAAACTCCTCGCAGCAGTCTTTCTGGGATTAATAAATCAGAGTCGTTGTGAGCCTAAAGAAGAGACATGAAAGTTCTAATAATCGCCATCTCCTGTCGGACAGCGCGGAGCGAGCGCTGCCGCCCGCCAATCCACAGCCTGCGATTAACCTCCCAGCCAATTACAGCCTCATTGGCAAAGCAAACAAGGAATTATTGGCTGTTTAGTCGGGCTTTTCTTCTCCCGCTCTGTCCCCTGGTTCTCATTCTGTTTTTTTCTCCCCTTTTCCTGTTAGGCAAAAAAAAAAAACCCAAAACCCATTCTGCAAACACCTGATATTCATCTGAGTCGCTGCAGTCGTACAGTCTTGTTAAATTGTTACCACCTTTTCCACAAGCAGTTTTGGCAATTAACCTCGTGGTCATACACTTCAAAGGAAACAACTGTTGAGTTTAACCTCCTTGAGCTACCATGGATTCCTTTATGATTTTTCTTCAAACACTTTCATCCCGACCAAAAATGCAGACTGATAAGATTCGTGTTTATTTTTCCATTTTGTCAGTTTATTAAGATGACAAATATCCCGACCAGTTACCACTATTTTGTGCTCCTCAAAGCACATGCAGAAAGAAGCTCTCCTATTAATTCCCTTTTCTAAGGCAGGGTACTCTGCTTGCTGGAATCCACGCATTTGATACATCTGACCCCTCCTTGCCCCTGTTTGCAAGTCTCTCATATACTTCTCACAATGCCTAAAAGCTCAGAGAACAGAGAACACAAGGAGAGTCAGTGCTAAGGACACAAATGCCATTAGAAATATATATCTATTTTGCAAAACTGCACCGTTACCGAGAGGCAGGGCTACTTCACACACACAAAGAGCTAAAAATTCTTCTACCTTCAATTAGAATCCCAGTTAGTGAGATGAGGATCTCTGTTAGTACAAACTAAGTTAACTTTTCCTTCTGTCTAAACTTTTGGCGACAACATATATTAATTTCCCAGACTGTGCAGCTGCTCCTTAAGCAACTGGACAGCTAATGACAGGGAAGTACCAAAGCAAATACTACAGGAGCGCGATCAAATTACTTGGAATGTTGTTCCCCCCCCATTACCATTCTGGTGTTATTGCGCGTTTTTTCTCCAAAGTAATCACAAAAATGTAAAAGGGGTTATTCTTAGGAGAAGCTTCCAACGGAGAGCCAAAGAATACCAAAAAAGTGTTTGAATGACCTTTTGCTACCGAGCGAGCACACCCCGGCCGTGCTAACGGCCGCGCTGCAGCGGGGTCCGGGGGAAGCATCGCTTTTCTCTGCCTGCAAACTGCCTTGGGTGGGAGGGAGTGGTTGTAAGGGAGAAGGAACAAAATATTTGTCTAGGAAAAGAATGTAACAAAAGTTTCGTATGTGTCTTGCAGTGCAAGGAGGGGAAGCATTTGGGCGAGCGTATGGCATGTGTTTCAGCTTGTGAGGGAGAAAAAAAAAAAAAAATCACGATGTTATGTGCGGTTCAGACCAAACAGAAAACTTATTCTGACTATTCTCATTTGTCAGAGGCTTTTCAAAACTAAGCAGATCTCTCCAGAGCTCTAAATGTCAAAGGAGGAAGTAACCGGTGGGTACTGGGTTTACATTTTAGGCTCTTTTAACTGTTTCCACTTTTAATTTCAATATGCTTGTCAACAAAATGAAAAACTCCTTCACTCAAAAAGAAAGAAGAAATTAGCACATTAGATGATACGCAGGTCTGGTGCGATGCTGCACAGCTCAGTGAACCCCTGCCCAGATCAGCAAGATGGCTGGAAATGTCTCTTTCCGTCTGTTTTTCATCTCGAAGCCTGTGTACTCAGCAGAGTGTGAAGAGTGCCTCTCTCCCCTCCGACCGCTCTCCTGCTCGCCCCCCCAAAAGCCCCTGCAGCAGAGAACAGGAACTAGAGCAAATGCTTTTGTGAATTAAGAGATCTTGTGAGCGTAAATTTGGTCAGGCTGCTCCTTTCTGCAGGCCAGCCCCGGCTGCTGCCCCAGGATGTGAACTGTCAGTTTGCATAGCTGGTGATGAGTTGCAGAACCATCAGTAAAGGTGAAGACGGCAGAAGCAAGAAAGATTCAAGACTGGTGGAAATCATTTCACAAGGAAAATTTCAGCCATCAGTGGGAGGAAGCTTTGAAAAATGCTGCCATTTCCGAGTCAGAACGAAGGAAAAATTAAATTACTGCCGGTGAGGCGAGCCAAAGTCGCATCTTACCCTAGGGAGAGGTTTGATAATGGTAAACATTTGACAGCTGGCCTGAAGTTGTTATCGTGTTCTAGCAGTTGTTATAGTCTGAATGAACATTTCTGATAAGAGAACAGAAAGAAAAACACAAAACCATTTTTAATTTCTCGCTTTCTCTATTTTAAGCTGCACTGCCCAAAGCCAAACAGGTTTGAAGCAGTTTGCCACCATCAGTCCCATTAAAGCTTGGGTTTTCACCCAAAGCCAAGGACCACCGTTTGAAACAGCAGCACCACTTCGTCAGCTGTGTACAGCAATACCTTCGGAAGAATTTCAAATAACTTCAACCCACTCACTTTCAATATCCCTTAAATAGCCCTTCTCTGTTTCACAAAGAGTAGTTACAAGAATTAACCCTAAATTAGAGTGAAATTGAAAAAATTAATCAATTTAAGTATTTAACTTCAAGATTTACCACAAAACCTTTCTTTATTACTTTACTTCAAGCTGTTGATGTACAACCACAAAACTTTAACTCCCTGCCATCATGTAACAAAGAATAATTAGACGGACACATTAGAAAGGTAGCAGCCTCCGTTCCACCTGACCAGAGCAATAATGAATGAAAAACAGTTCTGTTTAAGCAGGAAAAAAGTATGCTATCTTCACAGGAAATTTAATTATACATAGGATTTTTTTGTGCTCAATACATGCTTATTGAGGAGGGAAATACGGCTCTGCTGTGTACTGCTATTAGCAGCTCCTCCTTTAGAAAAATACACTGTGGATACAGAAAGTACATTACATGTATGTCAGAATCATACTACCATTCTGGCAGTGAAACATGTTTTTTGTGTGTTTTTTTTCTTTTTTAAATCAGGAATACATTTCTAAGCCGTTTAACTAATGCAGCTTAACCTCACAGAACACATCCACTAAACATTTACCTCCCATTAAAAATAATTAAGATGAATATATACCATGGCTATTAAACTCTGTTTAATAACTTACTGAAACGGACTGTTGGTAAATCTTCGTTATCCCTGCGTACCTCAAACCTTCCTGCCAACCGTGCCTCCCTGCTGCAGGGGCAGGCACGTACAACTGGCACAGTTAAAGCTGACAGATATGTTTTCCCTGATGGTAACGATCCCAACCACGGGCACGCGATAACGCTCCAATTAGAAAGGCAGCATGTAAAACTTGTTCCTTAGATACATAAATTAACTCTAAAACTCTTTCTGTATCTCTTATATTAACAGGTAGAAAGTGTTTCATTACTTTTTCGAATGACTCTACCCCATCTTAAAGCAAGAGTGTATAAACTGATATTAAAGTGTGGTATTTTGAGAATGTTTCAAAGTAAGGTCAAACGAGTATTAAAAAACCTACTAGCGTAGGCTAAAACAACAGTCTGGCTGAGCAGCCTTCGGTGCATCTGGGTTCAATTACCCACTACATCCTTGCTATGTTTTCTACCAGCAAGAACAACGCAAGCAAGGCTCGGAGTTCACGAATAATGTCAAAGTTAGGTTACTCAGAAGAGGAATGAGATAAATCATCCAAATATCACAGTCATATTGGCAGGCAATTTTTTTCCCCCCTTTATCACTGAAAGCAGCACAATATTGCATAACAACAAAGAGAGGACAGAAGTCCTCACCTCACGAGGAGGACGGGTCTCAGCTGGAATGCCTGCTCTCTTACACACACTCTAAAAGAGAACGAAAAGCACACGCTAAAACCATAGTTCAAAAAAAAAGGCAAAACCCCAACCTAATACACAAGGCAAACAAACATGATTTACCACACCATCGCCCTGGCTGATTTCTTTTTTTGTGTGTTTGGCCCTGCAACGATGAGGCTGGATTCACACTCATTATCTGTATTCGAGAAGCTGCCGCGTGGAGCAGGAACCTCCCGAAAAAAAGAGAGAGGCTGGGACACTTGTTGAAGTGTTGGCTCTCTCCTTTCTAACCAGCTCACCAGTGCCCAAAATTTATGTTGTCAAGCTAGTTAATGAGGATTTAAGAGCTGTGCGGGTAGGTAACATACTGGGGCTCACCTCAGCAACGCCCCGGGGTAAGAGGATGCCAGACTGGGAGCAGCCACCCTAAGGATCACATCGAAATTGGGCTACCATGTGCAACGCAAAGGGTGCAAGACAGAAGTCAGAGTCCAGTGTCACAAGCCCTTCCAGAGGACAGCTGCCACATCCCTGTACCGCACACCTCAACCTGACCAGCCCAAAATTGTGAGATTGGACTTAGATCATGAACAAAATCACAACAGCGTCTCCGTTGTGAACCAAACATAGATGGTTCTCCAGGGAACGCGAAGATCGTCATTCGCTTCCATCAAGGCCCATAAAAAAGCAATTGTCAGTAAAGTTGCTCAAAATTATGTATGTTCTGGGAACACTGTCTAAAGTATTTTAATTCTGAGCAGCTCTATATAAACCATGGTAAAAGCTAGCAATAAATCACTGTCATCAAAAATGTGTTTGTTTTGTATGAGGAGTTATTTTATCCATTCTGTTATTCTGTTTGCATCAAACTAATAATACATTCACAAAGTGATCAATAATCAGGTTAAATTTGGAGGAAAAAGTGTCTTTCACCCAAGTCAGTGTCTCTCAGAACACTTCCTACATTAGAACATAATGATATTTTAAATCGTGCAATATCTACATACATTATATATATATATTTTGATTATAAATTCATACTACTGTAATATATCTGATTATATAAGGTCATTTCTTACAGGAAAGCACTAGTATAAAAGTTTTATGCAAGAACAGTCTGGCTGTTTATTAATTTACTATTGCAGATGAGAAGCCCTCCACTGATTGTTACATGGATGCATGCAACATACTTCTGCCTTCCAGAAAAGCAACCTGCCCAGCTTACAAAATATTAACCAGCAATCGGAGTCACGGACTGAACAGACCTCAAGGGTTTGTCCCCTCCTGTATCTGCTCATAAGCCACCGTGTCTCTCTCCCAGCACTTGCCTTGTCCTTACCTGTTTCCCTGGAGACCAGCATTGACAATGAACGCTATAAATACACGCAGTAATTAGGCAGCTTTTGAAGCAAACCTTCTAAGCCATTTGCCATTTTAGGGATGTCTTAACTTCTGGAACAGAGAACGATCTTGGTTTACAAAGTATATGAATGCAGCCCTCGGAGAACCTAGAGGAGAAAACCACCCTTGGGCAGGTCATCACCAGGGCCCAGGAATGGTACATTTTGGCAATGACAATCTAGACTTTGCTGACTATTCCTCCACTGGGAACAAAGCTAAATACCACCATGAACCCCTAATATACCATAAAATATGAGGGAGAGGCTTAAAACTTATTTCCATAGGTAATTTTAAAAACTATGTGCACTACATGCACACACCTTAACGCACTTCTAGGGTCTTATCTTCCCACAATCTATATTGCTAAAGGCTTAGGAAAGACCCTAAAAAGTCAGTTGATGCTGAAGGAACAGAGCCAGGAGCTGTTCAAAGCCCCTGCTTGGCTTGTCAGCTTATTGCAAAGGCTGGAGGATTTACACAATTAGTTTTGCCAAGTTTTGCTGGAGATCTATCAACACCCAAAGAAGCAATTTAGACTTTGCTGAGCTCAAATTAACCAAATGGTACCTATTTACTAAACAGGGAGGTGTACTATTGTTTCCAAAGGCAAGCCATGCAAACTGGAAAGAGACACGTATGTATGGATGGATACGGACAGATATGGCAACAACACATTTTATCTCCAGGGGACTCTATCTCATATCCTTTCATTTTATTTCTTTCAGCTCTCTAGTCCTTTCATCTGAAGGCTTCAAGCCCCTTCCAAATACTGACTTTAAAGGATGAAATAATAATGTCGTCTTTAGTCAAAAAACCCCAAATATTTTGGGATGGATACGACTGAAAATACCCAGTTATATCCATGGAATTTCACCTTTGCCGTGAACCAAGCCCTCCTCCAGCCAGAATGGAGAACTACTTTTGCATCTAGCACTTCGCTAAAACTTCTGGCATTAATGATGGAGAGAAGCAGGAGATTCATATTTAGTTCCCCCTTGCCCTTAGCATCCAACTGGAACAATGGCAAGCCAAATAAAGTTTCACTACAATAACTAAGGTACCATACACAGATAACTACAGCCTTGCAGGGGAGAGCAGAGTTTCCCCCAGCTGCTTGTCGGAGCCCTGCAAACCACCACGAGCAAGGGAGGCTTTTCAGTAAGTCATGTGGAACATCAGCACCGTGTTCAGTGTCAGCATAGAGCTGCTTACAAAGCACAGCTGACTGATGTCTGCTTTTATAGTTTGATCTTGCTCCACCCAAGTCAAATTCAAAATTCCCAAGTAAAATCATCCCTCACATAAGACAAGGTAATTAAACAGAGACACGCTAGACATAAAACCCCAAAGCAATTGCTGCCTTCCTACTGAACACACTGGGAAGAACTCTATACCATTGACTACGCAGGGGGAAGAGATGAAGTCTTCTCTCACAAGACAGTTTTAAAGCCTGCAGTAAACCTGTTTAAGACTGAATTTCCTTCCAGAATTTCAGTCCTGCGCTTACATGCTAGAATTGGGAGGTATGGCACAAGGGGGGTCGTGGGGTTTTGAGTCTTATGAAGAACAAAGCGAAGCAACTTCAATACAACCTTGAAACAGACCTGCGGGCAGAATTGTCTTTTGTAAAAATTATATTCCTCTGACTACGATGTGGAAGTATCTGCTCTTAGCTAATAAAAAGACCCTTTTGAAGTAAGTGGCTCAGTTGGCCCGTGCCAATGCTCGTGTTCCTAACCCAGAAGAAAGGCCCGCTGAACACGCCATGCACGCTTTGTCTCAGCTGTATCACTTTGAACCATAAAAGCAGCACGAGTGAAAACAGAAGGGAAGCCAAGTGCTTAATACTGGACAGTGACTGTCTTTAAATCTCTTCTACTTTCTAATTAACTATAGTGAATCGACTGTGTAATAGCAGCGTGGGGCAGGTGCCTCTCCCGTACAGATAAATATCCAAAAATCAAGAGAATGCACTGGGCTCAGTGAATAAAAGTAATGCTTTGCTTGCAATTTAGGTTTCTTGCTTTATAGGATTATTTGTAAAAGGAGACATAATTAAGGAAG
The DNA here is from genome assembly GCF_013368605.1 of Nyctibius grandis. Classification (NCBI taxonomy): domain Eukaryota; kingdom Metazoa; phylum Chordata; class Aves; order Nyctibiiformes; family Nyctibiidae; genus Nyctibius; species Nyctibius grandis. The sequence goes on from NC_090675.1 coordinate 9,242,345, forward strand.
TGTTTTGGGAGGATATCTAAAACCAATACGAATTATACGTAATTCCAGGTTATCACCCAGCAGAAAATTAGTTAAACATCACTTCTGTCTATTTGCATGTTATTTATTATAAAGCAAGAAAGCAAATAACACTGTAAATGAAAGTCCAAAGATTCTCTTTATAGTTTTCTAAAGATCAGGGATTTAGAAGTTATCTGAAAAACTTACACCAAGCACAGTTCAAGCATATATGATTTTTTTTAAAAACTGAATTTTCAAAAGTTTACAGTTGATTTTATGGTAGAAAAATGCAAAAGGAGCACTAAAGCTATTTAGTTCCTTAAAACAGATGTAAAGGATAAGTTTATCTAGAATTTAGTCGGCATTTCTTAACTGGCCTTCTATTTTTTCAGCGTGTTGTAATTGTCGAGATGTCATTCATAGAACAGCAGCCATCCTTCACTCTGGTATTTATAAAGAATTCATAGGGCAAACTCTTCAGATATTCTGGCATCATTCTGAGGCACGATGAATTTCACGATGGCCTTTTGGAGAAGCTTTTGGGAACTGTTAGGAACCCGATTTCCAGTGCATTAAAAATGAAGGTGGGATTTTTTTTATGTATACGTATATATTTTTTAAACCTTCACATTTCTTCCATGTTCACCCTTTAGGGAAGGGAGATCCTTCAGCTTTTTCCAAGAGTGGTTTGTGTGTCAGAACGTACGACTGGCCACCCTTGCTTCCATACCGTTCTACTGAGCAACTCGGAAACGTGAATCCAGGAGATATTATTTAATTCTGCAACACTTGAGAACACTTGCTTAGATTTGCAGAAACACAGAATTTTACCAAAAGGAATACAGACCAAGTACTCCCTGTTCTGTATTACCCTTCTGAAGAGTTCCTGCAGATTAAGTATACACAGAATATTACGCTCCCGAACGCAGATCCAGCCATTCTGGAATTAGCAAATTATTTTTAAACACTTTACGTGTGATTATGCATAATGAATAAATATATACACATTTATGATGGAGATATGTTACGGTTCAAAAAAGCAATACAACATCTTTCAGCTACTCTTTCTTAAAACCCTAATATGCTTGTGCATAAATAAAGCCCTTAGCTTGCTTGGGTAGACTCTCACCGAGACGTGCCGATGGTGCTAATTCAGAGCAGAAAACTCTCTTATTCCAGGCCACTGCAGTGAAGTGACATTTACCTAATGCAGCTATAAATTTCCTGATAATTAGTGGGCAGCTGACGGTGATGCAATCTGACTAGTGCAGCAACGCCAGCCTCAAACTAGCTCTCCAACACCCACAAGTTAATCAGATTTAAGAACAAAAATTTCCAAAATTCTGAATAGTGCAATGGCTCAGAGACAAAGGCTGGTGCCACTAAGCTCACACCAGTTGCTGTGATCTTTTAATGTTCCAGACACTGGTACTAACAAGACAGAGCTCCCCTTTGCACTCAACAAGTTTTAATGTCGAAAAACTCACGTGACTTTTCATTTAGCGATAAGTAATTAACATTTCCTGAATTCTATATAATTGTGGAGTAAATGTGGAGAAGTTCACACTGCTGAAGTGGTGGAATTTTGAGGTGTATGAAACAGTATTTTCAAAAATAATTTTCAAAAGTTAATTCTAAAATTTTACAAGCCTTTGAGATTCCTTAGCCAGTTTTGAAAGTTTCCAACGTCACTTGGATTTTCAAAGCTAAGTAGTTCAGCAACTCCTCACATACAATCTTTCACCTATTGTGAAGTGCACAGTCCCCAAAGTTGGTTCATTCTAAGTCACTATCATACAAAATAATTCATTTTGACAAAATGATATTAAGGAACCTTAATTGTTGTTTTCTTCTTCAAATTTAATGCTGGAAAATGTTTACATTCTAATGCTTTGGAAGTATAAGACTGATTAAATAGTAGCCCTAGATGTCCTAGTACTGTAAGTTTATTTCACACTGCAAGCACTACTATGGAAGTTGTAAGTAGATTCTCAGACAGAGAGAAAACACAGACCCATCCTTTAAAATACTTTCTCAAAACAATCTTTGACCTTTTAGGTGCATCATGAACGAGGCCAGTCAATCAGAGAAAACCCTTCTCCCTGCTCTTTTCTTGGATGAACTGTTTCTTCATCACACTTTTAGAAAGAAAAAGAACCTTTCTGCATGATAGGTTAGAATATTGTTCTAAAGCAAAGCATAAGACCAAACGTCATGAGAAAGTTAACTAACGTTTGGAAAGCACCCTGAAATTCTCGTTGAATGCAAAGGGCCATCCACAAATTCTCACTGCTCAGCAAGTGACCAGCTCACCGCTCGTTTCCTGAAGGAAGGGAAAGATGATTATCACCAAAGCTGTAAGGATGGCCCAGGAATGCCTCCCACATTCACCAACGCTCCTGTCTCTGTGGTGTTCATCAGACTTACCCATCTGAGATGCAAGATCACAGTCAGTTTCCCAACTGCACTTTCCTTTTGGTTTTGCCTATAGTTATTTTGGCCAATCAAGCTCAGCAAGTAGCAATTAACAGGTCACACTCTACCTGGAGGCTGGCAGCAAATGGAGTACCACAGGGGGCTGTCCTGAGACCTGTCCTCTTTAATGGCTTCACCAGTGACTTGGAAGACAACCGAGCACACTCTCATCACGTTTACAGACGACACCAAGTTGAGAGGATGCGTCGAAGTGCTCAAGGGCAGGGCTGCCACTCAGGGGGCTTGGAGGAACAGGCTGGCAGAAACCTGGTGAAACTCAACAAGGACAAGTGCAGAGTCTTGAACCCTACAAGGAAGAGCCCCGTGCAGCAATACCAGCTCCTGTTCAGAAACTGGCTTCTGCACCACACCTGCTCAGGGCGCAGGGAGCAAAGGTGCATCAGGCACGCCAGCGCAGCTCAGCGCCAGTCACTGCTGCTTTAAAAATACTCCTACAGTGGATGTATCTCCTCTTTGGATCAACAGCATCTTCACACGAATACAAATCTGACAAGAAAGTAACTGCAGAGATTAGGACGGATTTTAAAAGGCCTACCTAATCCCTGCACGCATAATACAAAGACCAATAAAGTCAGGGCATGTTTTTCCACATACTCAGCTTCTTAGTTCATACACTAATTATAGCCCACGCTGATCTTTAAAAATGAAAAAACCCACAGAATTTAAAAAACAATAGGGTAAAATCATTACCTTTATTTTTGTTTTGAATCCCTAGTTAATAGAAGCGTTGGACCATCTAGATCCTACCAATATGCTTTTGAAATCTGTCTGTAGTTACACGTCAAACACCAGACAGGAACTTTCTGACCTCTCCCTGATTTAAAACTTGGTTGTAAGCACTACTTTTTGTCATTCTTTTTCCTTATTAAAAAGGGCAGTGTGGAAAAAAGATGATTAAAGATATCAAACAAACACCAAACCTCATGTGAATGGACTGTTGGAAAATAAAGTACGATTTAATGACGTGAGAAACTAGATGAAACTGTCAAGTTTAAAGAATCTTAAAATGGTTAACAGGTCAAAACATAAAAACTTCTTTATGTATAGAGTGAATATAAAGGGAACATGGTAAGTATCTGCCAAGGGTTAATTGCAACCCTGCATGAAAAGCAGTTAACAAGTGAGAGTTAGAACACCCAGGAGGAAAAGAAAAAATTTTCCAGTGCCATGAGAAATAAACAACAAGGGGGAAATATTTCCTTTGGCCACTGTTACCTCCTCTCCAAAAGCTCAGAGGAGCAGTGGGAATGCCAAGGCCTGGTTTGCTCTTGACTCCCTCTGAAACATTTGTCTTCATTACCACTCTTTTTAATCAGGGCTCCTTCATGAGTGTTTCTGCTCAGCCCCCAAGGGGCAACTCTCGGCTGCGATAAATCAGCATCCATACCGCAAGTCACTAATCAGCACTCTCAGGGAAAGAATAACAGCAAAGTGCAGACCACTAAGGGCTTGGAGAAACCTGAAGGCTCAGTGGCCTCAAGGAAGAATGGCCTACATAAAAATAAGAAGTCAGTGAACCATCACTACCTTCTAGGCTTAGCAGGACTTGCATTCGGAGAAATTATTTAAAAGCCTCTTGCACACAAATTGTTCTCACTGTATAAAGGGCACTTTATTGATGAAGAGGAAACGCGCTACCACCCTTGAGCTTGGTTCGACTAATTCAGTGTACTTCACTTCTACCTCCGACTAGAAAGCATTCAAGGAAACAAACTTGGTAATGGACACCTAGTGCTGCTGTCCTACAATTTCTGGAGAAAAAGATCAGTATATAACGAAATTGAATAGAGAGGAAAGGGAAACTGATAGAAGATAACACATTCCCAAGACACCTCCTATATTATTGCAATGGAAGAGGAAAGTATTTTGTCCATTTCGTTTGTTTTAAAAGGTTATTTATAAACACAACTAAACAGATGGCATCTTAAAAGGAAAATATCTGCATAGGTTATCTGTACTCATGACCATCTCCCTGTATCCGATCCCTCTAAAACTACTGCGCGACGTTCCAACTGCAGAAACAATTAATATTTCAATAGTCATTATTATTCCTTAAAATTGTCCAAATTCCCAAGTCTGCGTCAACGCTTGCCAAACACATCACAGAAAAAAGCTGAATGCACACCCAAAACCTTTCTGCTTTTTCCCAAGCAGCTCAGATGCCAGCACCACTATGAAATAACTGTGAGCTGTAAAACCGTACTAAGTATTGGCACCCAAATTAGCAACCTAAGCATCCTCCTCTCCAATAGCTGTTAAACAAAAATCCCAGAGCAAGTTTTTCCAAAACCACAATTGCAGCCATCCACAATTTTTTCCCCATTAAGACTCATCTCTATGGTACCTGGAAATCTGGCCCCTGCAGATAAAGCGATTATGGCCATACATGGAAAGATCACAGAAAAAGAAGAATCTTCCACCCTTCCTACTGCCAACGCTCAGGAAGGTCCAGACATCACATCCACCCAGGAGAAGCCTCCAGCACTGAAACTGAGCATTACCATAGAAAAACCTTCTACAGTCCTAAACCAACAAACCAGAATTATTTACTGTTGTTGTAGTTTTGGACTATATAAACTGTAGAACAGACTCAGTTACAGCTGGGAGGTAAAGAAGGGCACCTGCAAATGCTTCTACATGGCCCAAATTTTGAGGTATTTTGCACGTGCTTCACTGTTTGGTATTTCTGTGGTGGGATGTACAACCATAGCTAAGCCAGCTTCTATGTCTCATACAATGGTAGTTTTAACATAGCTTCTGGGTGTGTTAAACTCACAGATTCTGGGTTTAACTGATTTAAATTAAGACAGGATAACGGTCCTGTGCTTTAGCAGCAGTAGGCTTCACTGCCTTGGAAGCGTCCACTAGCAGAGGGCCTCTCTCAGTTATTAACTGGCTTCCTCAGGACCCGGAGCAGCAGGATCCGTATCGCTTTGCACCCGACCTCTGCCAAATAAAGCACAGAGAGCACCACTGGGACAGAGCAGCTTCTGACCACAAGTTTAATCCCGCACGCCAAGCAGAGGGGAAAGAAAGAGATACAACCTTTGCTCATCAGGAACTTCTGAAGGGTTCTAGGCTCACACCCAAGTTTATTACACTTAAAAGGGTTACCGTGAGCAACATAAAAACATTTACTACTTCACATTAATCAAAAGACAAGTAAATAATCTGCTAATTATGCTTATGAATTATTATGTATTTGGGTTTAGACGTTATCTAAGTCGCTAATTTCAGATCGTTAAGAGGAGCACGCAGTATTCAGTTCAGGGAGACACAATCTGCTCGAAAGTCAAATCTTTTGAGCGCTATAAATAGGTGGTTCAGTAGAGATGGGTTATATTAGACAAGCTGCTAAACCAGAGCACGGAATGTAACAAAAATATTCTCTACATCAATCGTGCTCCTTTACTTCAAAGAATTCAATATACTTCAGTGTTCCTTTCTCAGAGATGAAAATTGTCATTTAAGTTGTCTGGTCCCACTCCACTTAAATGATCCTTTAATTTCCTTTCTTATTTCTAAGCCCTCAGGTGGCTAGTGCAATGCTATTTGGCCTCGGTTGCATGTAAAGTTCACAGCTCCTTGCCTGATCTCATGATCCTCTCT
>NC_090675.1:11791965-11801514 GCF_013368605.1 Nyctibius grandis
CCTTGACGGGGACGAGAGGAGGCTCTATGGCCACGCCAAAAAGACTGCAGAACATCACGGCCCGTGACAAGAAGTGACTCTCAGAACAGAGAGGATGTATGCACAAGAAGCCTGGCTTCAAGACCTCACCGCATAAGGATGCCGGGAAGAAAGCCCGGTCCGTCCAAATGGACGCCCGGAAACAGGAGCCGCTCGTGCGGCACGGAATGACGCCGCAGAAGAGGACCGTCCGGAAACTTGCAAGATGGAAGACCGCACCGCGCTTTAAGCTTGTTACACAAGAAAAGACGCGCCTGATGGCCACTGTACTCATGAGTACAGGTGTTCAAGACTCTAGGGATAGCAGCCGAGGCTGCCTCCTCGATGGTGTCCTCCTTGAACACAGACAAGACATCAACACCCAACAAAGGTCTAAGACACAGAAGACACACCACACAAACCACACAAACTGACACAGGCTGGAACTGCCCTGCCTGGCACACATTACCATTGTGCTGAAAAGGCACCCGCTCTCTTCACCTGCCCAAAGGGGATGGGTCCTGGACAACCCTCTCCCCTACACTAGTTTTAAAGCCCACCCCCTGTAACAGCCAACTTCATCACCTCCTCCCAGTCCCTCCCAGCCCTGGTCCCCCAACTTAGCTTTCAGAGGGCCAGGGGCCGCAATCCATCCTCTGCAAAACCCACATTGGATAACCGGGCCGTTTCTGCCGTCACCAGGTTCCTCAACATCATCTGCAAAAAATAAACACACAACAGCGTCAGCTGGAAGCATCATATTGGCCAATACCATCCTTTTCTACAGCACTTCCCTCCGCAGAAGCGCAGTGGTGTTCCACTCACCCGTTCATCCCAGGCTCCGACGCAGTGGCCGCCTTGGCTTCCAGGAACCGAGGTACCTAGAGACACAAAATTACCATTATGCTTGAGAGAAGTCACCACCCCGTGATCTCCTCGCTACCAAGCACAGCTCACCTCAAATGCTCATTCCGCTTCCTAAGGCAGGCCCGCACAGCGCCTGCAAAAACAGAAGTCAAACACTTAACCATGGTGCCATTTAATACCAGCATGGCCCACAACCGCCTCACCTTCTCAGACTGCTCCTTGGCATGTGGCATCGGCCCCCTGGAGCCTGTGGGCAGCACCTGCAAAAACAGAAGGCAAACGCTTAACCATCGTGCCATTTATTACCTTGCTATTAGACACCAACATGGCCCACAACCGCCTCACGCTTCTCAGATTGCTCCTTTGGCATGTGGCATCGCCCCCTGGAGCCTGTGGGCAGCACCTGCAAAAACAGAAGGCAATGCTTCACATGTTGACATTTATACCTTGCTATTAGGCACCAACAAGGCCCACAAGCACCTCACCTTCTCAGATTGCTCCTTGGCATGTGGCATCGGCCCCCCTGGAGCCTGTGGGCGGCACCTGCAAAAACCCAAACAAAAAGGGCACGAGCTGAGATACCGGCCAACACCACTGGCCTGCCCGCACCCATCCCTATCTCCTGCTCCTTTACCTTGACCGCTCGCCTATCCTGCCTCTGGAGCTTACGGGGTGCGACGCCCATCCTTACGTGCACCTGTAAGGCATAACAGACAAGAGAGGCGGGTAAGTTCACCGACAATACCGCACCTGCGCAAAACAACCGCCGCTTCGGGCCCGGCGGCATGCCTGCTCACCTGACTCGAGTCACAGCCTCTGGTGCAGATATCCTGCTTCGCTCGTTGCTTCCCACCTTCAACATAAAAAAAATAAAACAAGCCTTATAAGCTACTCCAAATAGCCACTGGACAGCATCATCCCACCGACACATCGTGCCGACCCACCTTCTTCCGGGGCTCCCTTCGCCTCTCCTCCGTCGCCTTTGGTGGCGCGGCTCGTCCCTCTGCATCTGCAAAAGCCATATCGAACAAGTCTCTCGGTGATCAAGCGATAGCTGAGAAACTCCACACCTCTTGTTTCCATTTAGGATTACTATCTGCAGAACAACTATCTCCTGCCGTGAAAGGCATTACACACACAGCAACTTAGGCCCCACAATACAAGCCTTAACACCTTTGAGACTCAAGCTGGTTCGCTACTGCTGAACAGCCCCTCCCACACGGCTCCTATCATCTCCATAAAACACTATGGAAATGGGCCAATCCACACACCCTGCCGATGGCTGCTCGACCCGAGATGACTTGTACAATCTTTATCCCAAAGTTCTAGGCACACCAACATATTAACCTGAGACTTCTATTGCTATTCCACCTACTCCTGACACTACACCCCCAGGCAGGGCAGCTCCGAGCCACACACACACACACGCAGACTGACGCTACACAGAACGCTACAAAGACGCACCTCAAAGATGAGAGAAAACTCTCGGTGAGAAGCGTGATGCCCTGAGAGAAGATGCTGTGGGGCAAGATCACCTGAGGCACCGTGATGAGGATGTGAGGAAGCTCTATGGCAATCCCAGAAAGAGACCAGAAAGTCATGGCCTGTGACAAGAAGTGACTCTCAGAACAGAGAGGATGTATGCGCAAGAAGCCTGGCTTCAAGACCTCACCGCATAAGGATGCCGGGAAGAAAGCCCGGTCCGTCCAAATGGACGCCCGGAAAGAGGAGCCGCTCGTGCGGCACGGAATGACGCCGCGGAAGAGGACCGTCCGGAAACTTGCAAGATGGAAGACCGCACCGCGCTTTAAGGTTGTTACACAAGAAAAGAAGCGCCTGATGGCCACTGTACTCACGAGTACAGGTGTTCAAGACTCTAGGGATGGCAGCCGAGGCTGTCTCCTCCATGGTGTCCTCCTTGACTACAAACAAGACCTCTAGACACAAAGGTCTAAGACACAGAAGACACCACACAAACTACACACCAAATAGACACAGGCTGGAACTGCCCTGCCTGGCACACACTATCATTGTCCTGAAAAGTAACCCACTCCCTCAGGTGGCCCAAAGGGTACTGCTCCTGGGCAGCCTGCTCCCCTACTCTAACTTTACAACCCCTCCTGGGAATTCCCAACTTGTTCCCCTCCTCCCAGCCCCTCCTTAGCCCTGGTCCCTCAACTTAGCTTTCAGAGGGCCAGGGGCCTCAATCCATCCTCAGCAAAACCCTCATTGGCTATCCGGGTCCTTTCTGCAGTCGCCACATTCCTCAAAGCTATCTGCAAAAAAAAAAAACCAAACAAAACAAACCAAACACAAAACAAACCAATAGTGCCAGCTGGAAGCTTCACACTGGCTGATACTAAACTCTTTTGCTGCAATCCCCTCCTCAGAAGCGCTGTGAAGTTCCGCTCACCTGCTCGTCCCAGAGTCGGACGCTGCGGCCGTTGTTGCTTGATATACCTGAGATACCAAGAGACACAAAATTACTATTATCCTGTGATACATCACCACCCCCCTGATCCTCCTCATTACCATCGCTTGTGACTTTGTCATACCTCCCATCATCTGCAGAGAGACTAGAATGAAACAGAGTTCATTGACACCGAATCCAAGGGCAAAACCAATCTGAGAATTGCTGATGAACCTGTCTCGCTTTCCCAACCATCTCCTAGTGCCAAAACTTTAGGAGCCCATTTTCTTCTACTGAACTGTTAGGAAGAAAACCTTAACTCCTCCTATAGCTCCGGCCCTATATTCAAGCCCCTGAACCCCCCTGAGTCGGCCGCTCCTCGGGAGCTGATTTTCTGACCGGTGTTCTGTGAGCCCCTCCTATCTTCTGTTTTCTTATAGACTCGATGCTCTCCTACAGGCCTGTAGAATAAGTAGATTACCAATAGTGATAATCTACTAAATTACTGACCTAAAAAAAAAAAAACCAAACCAAAACAAAACCAAACTACAATCAAGCACCCTTTCTACTATACATGCTGCTTAACCTTACCTGGTCCTGAACCTCTTACCTCAAACAGACACTGCTGCTTCTTTCAGTGTCAAAATACACCTGCCCAAATAGCTTAACTATCTCAAAGGCTACAACTGACCAAAGGAGCAGTTGAGCACTAACACTAGTAAAGCCCAGGAGCAGAATGAGCTCCCTGATGAGAGGCTGTGGCTCATATACCCGGGGCACCGCCCACCACCCTTCCCACAATCCCCTGCAAAGAGGAGGGGGCGAACCCAGAGAAGGTATAAAAGCGGCCGGAGGAGCGACGGCCGGTGTTTGCCTCTGCCTTAAGTTTATGGTGCACGAGCTTGGAATGGACGAAGCGAGCCTTGCTGGAAATGACGATACCTGTTCTTTCACCGCAACTACGTCTATCGTATCGGCGATGCGACCGGGTAGGTAGTTAAACTTAGATTTTCTGGAACGTAGGTAGAAAAAATTGACGATGTACTAAGCTACGTAAGAAAGTAGCTTCGTTAGATGCAATAACAATATGAGCATAAAAAATTACATAGTTTACCTTTCTCTGTGTCATCATTTAGTCTACACCTGGGACTAAAAATAAGCAGCTCTTCTATCACCCGATGGCTCTTCCCAGACCGACAAAGGGATTTGGGAAAAGGAGGGAGACTCGTAGGTTACAATTTAAAGACGATATCAATGCTAATACAAAACACACAAAACTATACTTAGCCCACAGAATGAGGGCAAGTTCCTCTGGAGATAGCCATTGTTGAGAAGAAGGAGAAAGAGGGAGGGGAGCAGAGCAAAAAGAGCCCCACCCCTCCCCAAGGTTCCCCATTTATAGTGAACCTGAGGTTAATGTTATAGAATACACCCGTGCGCCAGCCTGGGGCAGCTGTCCTGAATTTAACTGTTAATGGCCTTGATCCCTGTCCCACAGCTGGCCATAAACTGAAACAAAATGGAACAGAAAAGTAATTCTATAAATTTTATCTGCACAAAACCAGGGACCGCTCTGAAAAACCTAAATGCTGTGGGTTTAGACTTCATTTCTAGCATGCTACCCGACTTTCTACCGGAACTACGTTCTGCGTAGGATTGAGTGATAAAGCAGAATTAGATCCCATAAGAATCTCTTCTCAAAAGTATCTCTTGTTGTCAAGTAGATGATTTATTCTAAATCACCCACCGTTCGGCGTCCTCTCCGACCGATTGCCTTGACAGAAGTCAACGAGTTCCAAAGGACAGAAAGCACCAAAAAAAACACAGAAATATAAGAAATGTATCAGAGGCTGTATGAAGGAGTCTAATTAACACTGAAGTAGCTAGAACAAAAATAAATTACAAAAACACGACAAAAACCACCGCAGGAGATGTATCGCTAAAAATAGGTAAAGGCTGCTGCCTTCTCTGGAAAACTCAAGCGGCGATCCGAGCCGATGATAGACATCTTCAGGCTACCGGATGCCAAATAGAAATATACTGTAATAGAAACAACAGACAGACTGCTGTGGAGCACAAGGATGGAAAAGGCTCAGACAGAACGAGAGGCATTGTCACAGGGATAAGAGAGGTTCCAAAGGGGCCAGAGAGACCAAAGAAGTCTCGGGGGTGCAATGAGCTCAAAAGGGAATTGAACAAAGAACAGATATCCTCAGGGGACCGGGGACCGAATGGAGGTGCACTGACTGGGTGAGAGGACAGAAAGACCGACCCGAGTAACAGATGCGAGCTCAGAAAGGGTTCTGAGGGGGAAAAAAAGAGTGCAAAGTGCCCTCCCGAGCAAAACTGGGGCTTTGGGGCACGGGGGATGTCTTGTGAGAGCTCGGCAAAAGGAGGAGAGGAGTCCCCGGCGGGCCTGAGAGACCAAAGAAGCCTCGCAGATAACTATGAGGAACTCCAAAGAGGATTTTGACAAAGAACAGATGTCATCGGGAGGCTGGGGGCTCAACGAAGGCACCCTAAACAGCAAAGAGTAAGATAAGAGCGCTCTGAAGTACGTATGCATGCAAAAAGCGTTCGAAAAGGAGCTCGAGTGCTACGAGAGTGCTGGTAGGGCAAGAAAGGACTCAAACGACATTGTTATAGAGAGGAATTAGGAGTGGGTGGGCAAGAAAAAGAAGGCTGGAGGCATGGTGAGTGCCTTGGAGTCTCAGGAGGGCATCTAGGCAAACTACACGTTATTGAGGGAGAGACAAACCAAACAGATACCATCGATGGCAGAGATAAAGATGAAGGAGCATTGCGTAGCAAAGAAAGACCGGAGGCTCTGACGGTACGAGACAGATAGGGAGATCGAGTGTTACAAGGTGCTATAGAGAATGAGGAAGTCTCGGGAGGGATTGTGCCTGTGAGGAGAGGGGGGGGCGGGCTGTTAGACAAAAAGAGGCTCGGGTGTGATGACCCGAGCAGAGTACAGAGGGTCTCGGGCAGGAGGGGATTGAATGCAGAAATCCGAGATAGCGTAGAGGAACAAACGATTGCTCTGCAACTCAAAATGCTACAAGATGGATGTGGAGCTCAAGGAAGGTCTCGGGAGGCGTCGTGACTGGGAGAGGATGTGTCCCGAGAAAGCCAGAGAGACAGAAAAAGTACTAGGGACGTGACTATTAAATCCAGAAAGGATCTGAACCGAGTAAACACGGCATCAGAGGGCGAGGGAACAAATAGAGACACGGCTAGAGGAAAGAGATGACGGAATGACTGGGCCGTGTTACAGATGGGGACTCGGGAAATCTTCTGTGGGAATAAGAGGGGTGCGAGGTCCGCTACAAAATGAAAACTGTGCCGAGGACGACGATGATGCTGTGACGGCGTCGGGAAGCGTTGTGCGCCGTTAAAGGGGTCCGTATTGGGCCGCAGAGACGGCGGAAGGCTCGGGGGCACGAGGAGGAAGTCCGGAGGGGATTTGAACCGACCGCAGGTGTCCTCGGGAGGCCGGGGACCCGACGGCGGCACCCTAGATGGCAGAGAGGACGATGAGAGCGCTCTGAGACACAAACGAACCCGAGGATGGATTTCTGAGGGAAGGAGAGAGGTCCGAGTCAGCTACAGAGCTAGAACGGGGCGGTGGTACGCAAAGAAGGTCTCGGGAGGCACGGTCGCTGGGATCGGAGGGGTCGTGAAAGGCTCGGAGGGATAAAAGACACCAAAAGGGAGGTCAAGTACTACCAAAATGCTGTGGAGCACACGAAAAGTCTCAGCAGACATCCTAGATGGCATAGAGAGGACAAAGAACGCTCCTTTTTGGGAACGGGGATCTTGGGAGAGGTGTGATTGCAACAAAATTACTCCAAAGGGGGCTTTCGAAGCTAAAAGCATGCTGCGGTGAACATCTAAGACCTCGGGAGGCACCCTGACGGTAGCAGAGGGTTTCTGAGAGGGATGGACGAGAGCAGGCTCGAGGACGTGATGAAAAAGTCCGGACGGGATGTGGACATACTACAAAGGTCCTCAGGGGACCGGGGACAGAACAGAGGTATCCTGGCTAGCATAGAGGACGATGTAAGCGTTCGGGACGTGAAAGATGGCATCGGGAAACGTTCTGGGCGTTCTAGCGTGAAGCGCGACACGGAGCCGAAAGAGGGCCGTGGGACGTGAGGACGGCCTCGGGAAGCGCGATGACGGGAGAAGGGTGCCGAGAGCGACGGACCGAAGAAGGCTCGGGGACGCGACGCGAAACTCGACGAGACGTCCCGGTGACGTACGGATGTCCTCGGGGGATGAGCGACTGAATGGAGACGTCGGAGATGGCGGTGAATAAGGTCAGAGAGCTCTGGGGCACGGAGGAAGCCTGAGGAAGGGTTGTGGACGAATAAGAGGGATACAAAGAGGGCTGCGGTGCTCAAAGGGTGCTGTGGGGCATGAGGATGTCTCTGCAGGAAAGAGAGGGCTCTGGGGGGCAGAGGGAAGGCTGACGTAGAGACAAAGAAAGGATTGCTGACGTGAAGTACTCGGGAAGGGATCTAAATAGACTACGGGTGTCCTGGGGAGATACAGACAGATGGGAGACGAGCGAGGCGGAGGAGAGGATGCGCAGACCGCTTTGACGAAGAGGGATGACCCCGGGAGACGTTCTGACGAACCGAGCGGGGTACCGATTATGCTCCGGAGATATGAGCGTGCCGAGACCTTCTAAAGCCTAGGGATGGACTGAGAGAAGAGGAAAAAAAAAAGGCATAAAGAACACTTACAAAGTGACAGGGTGAGTGACAGACAAGAAAGAATTAAAAAAACAGAGTTAGAAAACTTGATAAAAGCAAACAGGAAATTTAAATAGCAAAAGGGTACCACACAGACAAGAAAAATATTAAAAAATACCGACAGAAAACTAGATAAAAACAGACATAGAAAAAAAAATGAAAACATTAAACTAAATAAATGGAGACATAGAAAGAAAATTGAAAAATTGAGAGACGACCCAATAGACAAGCCAGAACTAAAAAATAGGGACAGGACAAAAGCAGACGCAGAAAAAAAATTAAAACCCGTTGTTACAGTTTAAGGCTGGGCCAGCTATTAAACCTGTGGCGAAAGCTCTCTGTTAACCCTCCTCGTCCCCCGGAAGGTGAAGGGAAAAGGGAGAGAGACTTATGGCTTGCAAATTAAAAACAGTTCTCATGAAGTATAATAATAAAAGAGAGTATAATAAAAATAATGGAAATAATTAAATAGCTACAAATATATACAAAACCAAGATTGACCTCCCCCAATGGCTTTTACGTCACGGCGGGCGCTTCGGGGCGGGTTCCGGGAAGGCCCGGACTGCACCGGGCGACGGACGGGAACTGGATTCGGGGATGCGTGGATCGGGATCGGGGGTGGCGAGGAAACGGACGGTCCTCTTTGGACGCTGGCTGTAAAAGAAGGGGCGAGACCCTCGAGATCCCGCCGGCTTAATATCGAGAATGACGTGTATGGGATGCAATAGGTCGTTGGTCGATTTAGGATCGCCTCTCCTGTCTGCTCCTCCCTGGACGAATGACCCTTTGCTGGCTCTTCGCTTGTAATCGGTGACGAATTTAGCGGTGGCCTTGGTTTCTCTAAGACTAAGTACAGCGAGAGCCTTTCTGTGTAACATCCCCACCGGTGCCTCAGCGATAACTACGTACTTAGAGCGTTATCGCTCCTAGAAGCGGACGCTGCCCGCAAAATGTGCGGTTATTTTTCTGAAAGTGCGGTTGCTTAGAATAAACAGCTGAAAGTAAAAATCGCTGAAAGGAAAATTGATCTGTTTTAGGCCGAACCGGGACACCCGTCAAGATCGAGGAAAAAATTAAAAATCGGGAATGGCAAACTAAACGAACAAAGACGTAGAAATGAAATTTTAAAAGCGACAGGGCACGGCACAGATGAGAATGAAATAAAAAGAAAATGAACGCTGTGACCTGGATAAAAGTAGATATAGGAAAACATCTAAAAGCATGTCACGTGGGAAAGACGAGAAATAATAAAAAATAGGGTTAAACATCTTGATATAAGTAAACATACAAAGAAGACTTTAAAAGTGATAATGTAGAGGACAGATAGGAAAAAAGTAAATGACAGAGACAGATCCATACATAATAGTGAACAAAGAAACAAAAATCAAAAAGTTTAAACATTGACAAGAAAAATTTGAAAATAACAAAAACCCTAAATATAGACATAGAAAGAAAATTTTAAAATCAATGGTGCTAAGGAAAAAAAAAAGAAAA